>NC_068553.1:5005675-5050444 GCF_026212275.2 Microplitis demolitor
CTATTATTAATAATAATAATAATAATAATAATAATAATAATAATAATAATAATAATAATAATAATAATAATAATAATAATAATAATAATAATAATAATAATAATAATAATAATAATAATAATAATAATAATAATAATAATAATAATAATAATAATAATAATAATAATAATAATAATAATAATAATAATAATAATAATAATAATAATAATAATAATAATAATAATAATAATAATAATAATAATAATAATAATAATAATAATAATAATAATAATAATAATAATAATAATAATAATATAATAATAATAATAATAATAATAATAATAATAATAATAATAATAATAATAATAATAATAATAATAATAATAATAATAATAATAATAATAATAATAATAATAATAATAATAATAATAATAATAATAATAATAATAATAATAATAATAATAATAATAATAATAATAATAATAATAATAATAATAATAATAATAATAATAATAATAATAATAATAATAATAATAATAATAATAATAATAATAATAATAATAATAATAATAATAATAATAATAATAATAATAATAATAATAATAATAATAATAATAATAATAATAATAATAATAATAATAATAATAATAATAATAATAATAATAATAATAATAATAATAATAATAATAATAATAATAATAATAATAATAATAATAATAATAATAATAATAATAATAATAATAATAATAATAATAATAATAATAATAATAATAATAATAATAATAATAATAATAATAATAATAATAATAATAATAATAATAATAATAATAATAATAATAATAATAATAATAATAATAATAATAATAATAATAATAATAATAATAATAATAATAATAATAATAATAATAATAATAATAATAATAATAATAATAATAATAATAATAATAATAATAATAATAATAATAATAATAATAATAATAATAATAATAATAATAATAATAATAATAATAATAATAATAATAATAATAATAATAATAATAATAATAATAATAATAATAATAATAATAATAATAATAATAATAATAATAATAATAATAATAATAATAATAATAATAATAATAATAATAATAATAATAATAATAATAATAATAATAATAATAATAATAATAATAATAATAATAATAATAATAATAATAACAATAATAATAATAATAATATTAATAATATGTCACGTAAACTTGACTATATAATTGATTGGTTTAATCATTCGGTGGCAACTAGCCTACACGAATTAGGACCCACTTATTATCAGTAGGTGGCTTCCAGCCGACACTAACTCCAATTTATTTTGAATAGTTTTCTTAAAACGGTTTACGTTATGAAAATACCGCCCGTTTTTGTCCTGGTTTTTAAACCAATAGACAGGGATGGGCAACTATAATTGAGGAACACGGAATAAAACAATAATTCAGGTTATTCCTTTTTATTAAAAGAAAAACACACGCGATAACGATATAAAAGAAATATAAAAAAAAAATACAATTAGATAAATTAAAAATGAAAATTAAATACAAATGGATTCTGGTCTGACTTACTCGATTCGGCGTTGGATAATTCAATTTATTCAAAATGATTTGTTTTAACTTCACTCGAATTCTTTTTAAATTTCACCTTTAATTATTTGGTTTAAACTTACAAAAAAAAACATTAAGATGTTTAAAGATTCAAAAAAAAAAAAATAACTGAATAAATGATTCCTAAAACAACCAAGAACTGCGACTATTCACAGTTGTTACTTCCGTTCGACTGACTCTACTCAGAAATTTTGGAAAATATGAAACCGACCCGTACGGAAAGCGAAGGGAGTGGCCGGAGTCTCCCCAAAAATAAAAACTAGGCCAATCATGCGACCCTTATTCCTCTCACTTCCCTTGGGTACCGATGTTTTGGGTGCGCACTCCCTCCACATGGGTCCCCCCTTCAGCGTCGACATTGGGTCCGTTTTCCATCCCCTCTACCTTTATGACATATTAGTTTATGTATATAATTTTTTATTAATTAAAATTTTTTATATGGTTCAATTAATTTTTTTGTATTGATTATTTTGTTTGCAAATTAATTCTAATATTTTACGAAATTTAAATGTTCTATTTTATTTAACTAAAGTTATCATATTTTAATCCTCTCTTTTTTTTTTTGTTGAATGTTATATAATTTATTTAGATTTGTTAATAGAATTTGTTGTAAATTGTTAATATTTTATTCAGAATTTTTTAATGGTCTATTTATTTATTTGAGATTTATATTTTTACTATTGTTTTAAATCTTAACATTTAAATACTTTATTTTATTTATTTGAAATTTATATTTTTACTATTGTTTTAAATTTTAACATTTTAATACTTTATTTTATTTATTTGAAATTTATATTTTTACTTTTAACACTATCTAAAATTCATCAATCTTTACCATCTAACTGAAAACCTTTCATTCTTTATTTATTTAAACATTCATTTGTCTAGACATCTTAATTTATTTTTAAATAGTTTTCAGTTTAGGAAACACATTAAAAGTACATTACAATCGTACTGTTTATTCTAAGTCTTATTTTAGAGTGCAGTTGCGATAAGAAAGTGCATCAACTGCCACTCTGGCCTTGGTGAGGATTAAAACTTTCTATTGTCGGTTATTTCGTCTATGGCATATTCTTATTTTCAAACCATTGGTATTTTTCAATATTTAAGTATTGTTTCCTTAGTTTTTTTTATTACTAGTCATGTAGGTCTGCCGAAATTCCGCCTGATAACGTGCCAGCTGCACCCTGACCTTGAAATTTTATGAGAGTCGACGAAGGAATAATAATTTTAGGTTTAGATGGAGAATATTCTAAAATATTATTTCCCCCAAAAAAAAATTATGATTTAACGAGAAAAAAAAACATGTCCGATCGGTCGGACATAACACCCCCACTGTTAGACGGAGGCACACATGAGTTTACGAATGTTGCCGACAATTGTTATTCCTTGGTCGTCTCTTGCGTATATTATATAAGAGATTGTACTTAATTCTAGCGAGTAAGTCAGTTGTTGATGTGTAAATACTATTAATAAGAAAACGGTAGTACAAAAAAAAATTATTAACTATGAGTGTATCTACTTAACGAAGACTCTGCTGGGCTCCATCTGCTTGTGGCCTTCGGGTAGTTCCGGGTAAATTTTACTCTGGCTCAATGGTGCCGCGGGAAGTTCATTTTTCTCGATGTCAGAGTATCGAACCCTATTGGAATGGGGGTCCTCTCTACGTTCCTTTGCTAAATGCAACAACAAATAGGTAATCGAATCCCACAGTGCTCCGACAAAGTGAATGGACCACCCGTAGACAGAATGCAGCGTTTATCCATGGACCAAAACATCCGCTATCAACTTAACAAATCGTATGATTGCAAAAATTCCAATCACACCAGCACTGATTGTCCCGAATTTTATGAATTTTCCCCATGTCTTTTCCGAAGCACTTTCAGCCAGCTTGTTTAGCACTTCCTCGTTGAGCACGTTGAGCAGAGATGGGTTTGCTTTGGATCCGTTTGTAAATTGTTGAGCCACCATTTCTATTACGGCGTCCTGTTCCATGGTGAACATTATTCTATTTCGCATCGCATCCAGGTCATCTTTGGTATAAATTCCGCTAGTTGCCAGATGAGATGGGTTTTTATATCCCCAGGTTACTTCGGTGCTGGGTTTTAGACTTATTGGTGGTAAGGATTCGACTGGCTTAGGCATAAATTTATACCAGGTCATTCCTAGCTTGTAATATTGTAACAACGGGGTGTTGCAAGGAATCTCCGTCGCGTATGTTGTGATAACATGAGTTTTTGGTGTTAAGTACAGGCTTTGGTTTCCTCGCTGCACTGGAACTCTATTGAAGCACTTGTCTGAGTGTTGAACTTTCAACTCCACCGGCACGCATTGGACAATGTGAATCACCTCCCCTGCCACGACTGCCATATATCCAGGTCCCTCCATGAAACGAAATGCGAATTCATCCGGCTGAGTTGAGGCTATTGCTAAGGTATTCTTCAACATTTCTTTTTCTAGCTTACATCTATGCAACATTACATCGAAATACAAGGATTGAACTTGAGATCTAATATACCGCTCAACATATATGAATTTAGCGTTAATGTATAAAAACATATCAAGATTATCGGCGTTTGTTTGAATTGCATTATTCCTTTCAAGTAGACCCAGGTCTTTACCCGGTACAATAAATAATTTAGGATGTTCTGTCCTATATATGTTGAGGCCACATGAGTTCTCAGGTCCAGTTATCGCTACAGAAAAGCTAGTGTCCCGTACATTTACAGTAAAAATAGTTTCGGATTTAGTTTCTAGTCTGGTCGAAGGACCTTGATACAACATAGTATAAGTATTGTCTAAACAATATCTCCGTGGCACTGGATCCCAAAAGGTATTACCTCCTTCGGGGTCCACACATGATCCAGTATTTAACTTACAATGAAATCCAGAATTTAAGGATATTCTGTTACCTTCTGTTTTGGCTCTAACTGACATAGTTCTTAGGGTTATTCGTACTGTACCCATGACCACTACTGAGTCCCAAGTACCGTACGGATCGGAGTACTGCGTGCCGGAACACGCACCACCCGACGTTACGCTACCCGCCAGGGTTATACTCCGCAGCGTGGTTGAATTTGGCAACAATCCGTCAATGATAGCATTTCCAATTCTAAACGTGCCATGGTCGTGCGCTGCCTGGCACGCTTCTCTGGTGACCGTGTGCACATATTCCATATAGGCGTTTTGAATGATAGATATATGGGAGTGCATCCCACAATAGTTAATTACTCTATTAATTTCAACTTTACATTGTATGACATTTACATGTTCATATTCATTCAACTGTAGTAAAAAGACGTCTATAAGGGCTGTGTCCACACGGTCGGTTTCTATGTCACATTCATCTATATCTAAAAGTGATATAGTTGTCATATTAAGTATCTTACTCCCGCAATCATATCCTATCATTGCGGATGTTTGATGTCCTAGAGTGAGAAATAAAATGATTTTGAAAATCTCCATAGTCCTGTGAACAGAATAACGTGTTAAGGGTTAAAGTCAGGATCTGGTTCTTTTACTACTTTACTCTTTCTCTTTCTTAATTGTTTAGTAGCCTCCTCTGCCGTTATATGCGATTTCATTAGCCGATCAGAGTGGACGATTTTCGTTTTGTTCTTTATATGAATTTTTACATTCCCGTTTGACAAGATTTGTTGAATCAAATACGGACCATCATAGTGATTACCTAATTTATTCGGTTATGGTCCCTTTAATAGGAATACGAAATCTCCCTCCCGAAACTTAACCGGTTTTATCTTTTTGTCATACTGTTCTTTAGAATTTAATTTTGCTTGTACTAAATTATCATAAGCTAATCTACGTATATCTAGTAATCGTTTAACCAAGTCCCCAATGTAATTCTCGTACGTTGGCAAGCAATCCAACTCGTGTAATGGTTCATCCGTCGGAACTCGCGCGATTTTTCCGTAGACTAATTCGTAAGGTGTATATTTAGTACCCTCATGTACACAAGTGTTATACGAGAAGGTAGCTAAATCCAACCAGTCATCCCATTCTTTTTCGCTATTCACGTATTGCTTTAAGTACTCCCCGAGAACATGATCCAACCGCTCTAGAGATCCATTTGATTGGGGCCTGAAAGCTGTCGTTTGAATCTTTTTAATCCTAAATCTTTTAGCAATTCGTTGCATAAAGGAACTGACGAAATTTCGACCCTGATCGGTCAATAATGCCTTCGGCGCTCCGAATATGCAGATAAAACGTTTAATGAAACCATCCGCTACCGTAGTGGCTGTCATATTTGTCAAAGGTACGGCGACGCAAAATTTTGATAGTTGATCTTGTATTGTTAGTATATACTCGTTTCCACCGGCTGTAACCGGTAGTGGACCCACGATATCCATTGCGATTTTTTCGAAAACAGTTCCCGGTGTATCGGTTATTACCATCGGTTGACGCGTTTTTACTCTGACTAATTTCCGTAACTGACAGTCCAAGCATTGCTGAATGCGACGCTGGACGTCCTCTTTCAAATTTTCCCAATAATAATGGTGTTTAATACGGTTATAGGTTTTTGAAACCCCCTTATGACCCCCGATTGGCGTATTGTGGGAGTCGAAAAATATTTTATCGCGCTCCTCTAGTTTAATGTACCGAATTGTACCTAGACAAATAATTATTTTTGGTTTTCGGTTGTCAAAAACGTCTTCGAGTATTGACATAATTTCTACCCACGGAATATTTTCTATAAATTTAGAGAAAGCTATGGAAATCGTCTCAATGTTTTTATCCCTTAAGATTCCCTTTAATTTTACCAAAGTTTTACCGACGTTGCTTTTAATTTTTAAGCTGGATTCCCCATTCGATCCCCGGATTACCAATCCAAAATGGTTTCTCCGATTTATCTTGGACCAATAAACCTGTCCTGTTTCTATTACCCCTATTTTCGGTAATTTGTTTATTTCTTTTAACGACCGAGAACCCTCATCACACGGATGACCATTCTCGTCAAGAAAATAAACTAGATTATCCCTCCTGTATTGAAACAGGTCTTTAGTTATTATAAAATTTGACTTGTTCGGTTTGATTTTATTTTCATTACCTTCCGAACCTTTTTCCGTCACGCAAATCGACCCGTTATCCGACAGAGATTCATCTCCGGATAAATCTGAATCACTTGTTAGGGAATTTTCTGGATCTGGTGAGATCAATCTGTCCTTTATCGGCTCTTTCGTCGTCTCCACCTTTTTAGATCCCATCCGTTCGGTTTCTAAATTTTCTACCGGTTTTCGCGGCCGACCCCTTCCCCTTTTTGGTGGGTTCGCGTCGCTTTCGGGTGCTTTACACGCGTCACTTGGTGCACCCTTTTCGACGGGGTCCAAGCTATCAATAATTTCCTGTAATTTTTCATTCAACGATTGTTTTTCGGTTTCTCTTAACTTTGTTTGCGCGCGAGTGGTTACATTTACCACTTTGGCGGGATTCCGGGATAACGCGTCCGCGTTCAAATTTATTTTTCCCGGTTTGTATAGTACCTCGTATTCGTATTCGGATAGTCGTAAACGCCATTTTAATACCCTAGCATTACCATCCCTCGCGGTACGGAACCAAACCAAGGGTTTGTGATCTGTTACGACGGTAAATTTATGCCCGTAAACATAGGGTCGAAAGTTCTTTATCGCTTGCACGATCGCCAACGCTTCTTTTTCGTACGTGTCGTATCGTAACTCGGCACCGCGCAAAACTCTCGAGTAGTACGCTATAGGTAAGTCCTTTCCAATTTCCCCCTGAGACAAAACTGCGCCCACGGCAATTCCGGAAGCATCTGTCGTTATAATAAATGGCCTGGAAAAATCCGGGTACTGCAAAACGGGTGCAGTGCAAAGCACATCCTTTAGGGACTCAAAAGCGGGTTGTGTTTCTTGAGTCCATAAAAAATCGCGGTTTTTTTCCAGTAACCTTGTCAGCGGTTTTGCAATTTTTGAAAAATCTTTTATAAAACGTCTATAGTAGCCTGTCAGGCCCAAAAACTCTTTGATGTTCCGCTGTTTTTTTGGTACTGGAAACTTTTGCACTGCCTCCAATTTCGCTGGATCCGGTTGTAACCCTTCCCTACTAATTACGTGTCCTAAATAATTAACTTCGGGGCGTAAAAATTCGCATTTGTCCGGCTGCAACTGTAAATTGGCCTTTCGTAGCCTTTGCATCAAATCATCAATCCGTTTTTCGTGCTCCTCTAGATCTTTTGCGAAAACAATAATGTCATCGAGGTAAACAAACATTGAAATGCCCTGCAGACCAGTTAATATCGTATCCATTAACCGCTGGAACGTTGCAGGTGCATTTTTCAACCCGAAAGGCATTCGGGAATATTCCCAATGTCCTTGAGGGGTTGAAAACGCGGTTTTATAGCTGTCGTTAGAGTCCATTTCAATCTGATGATACCCCGATGCCAAATCGAAAACAGAGAAATACCGTGATCCCCCCAACTGATCAAGTATGTTTACTATGCTGGGTAAAGGATATGCGTCAGTGATCGTCCGTTCGTTTAAATTCCTGAAGTCAATCACAACTCGCCAACGTTTATTCCCCTTGGAGTCCGGTTTCTTCGGGACTATCCAGACGGGACTGTTATAAGGCGATTCTGAAGGTTTAATTACTCCTGTTTCGAGTCCTTCCTTAATTTGTCTGTCGACCTCAGCTTTTAAATACTGAGGCATACGATACTGTTTTGTGGTAAAAGGTATGTCAGTAGTTGTTGGAATTCTGTGTCTGTAAACGTTAGTCGAACCCAAGGGTTCCCCTGGGACGTAAAATCGGTCTGAATATTTTTTTATTAACCGTTCAACATGAGATTTTTCGTCCATACCTAAATAATCTAATCTTAACAGTGGTTTAATTTTGTGAAGTCTGGTCTCGTCACTGTAAGTTTTTGTGATCGAAAATATTCTTTTCGTTATTCCCAGATTTTCACTAACGTCTTTTGCAACACATTGATCAGTTGATACAGAATCATGAACTCTCTCAACTTCTTTTATAGTTAAGATGTGAATTTTTATTCCCACTTCCTCCTCTGTCGTATTTAAGATTTGCATGTACGCCCGATCACCGCTTACTTTAACCATACAATCACCAGCATAAACTCCTTTACAAATTTTTAATTTAGATAAATACCCTTCCGTTACTTCCGGATTTTTTATTTTGACGAAAAAGGTAGACTCGCAACGCGGTGGTATATACATAACTCCGTTTTCGACCCGATTACCTTTTTTAAAAGAATATTTTTTATTTCCGATTTCCAAAAATCGATTCTTAAAATCAAGCTTCGCACCGTGAGTTGAAAAAAATTGGGACCCGACGAGTCCTGCTTGGGGAATGGCCATGTTATCGGGTACCATATGACAAATAGTTTCTTTTCCAAATAATTTAAGCGTAACGCTACCGAGGGTCGAAATAGGTATATCGGCGATACCGTGCAACTCAACGATATCATCAGAATTTATATTAATGTTTTTACGTAAATATCTTAGCTTGATTAGATTGGGTGAAGCCCCCGAATCTCACATCATAATGATTTCTTTATTTCTGTCAGATTTTTCAATAGTAGCGTAAGGTAAATCGTCCAAATCACGGTTTATTTTTATTTTCATTATTGGAAATCGCTGTCTGAGTCGGTTTGGTGTACTACGTTCACACGGCGCTTCGAGTGACCGTCTCTCCCCGCGCCCGTTGGGAGAGACTCTTTCGAGTTTCCCGACGTGTATTTTGTTGCCTTTAATAGCCAATTACATTGTTCTTCGGTGTGGTTTTTTTTATTACAAAAATTACAAATTTTCACGTTATTACCTGGATTTGTATTTCTTACCCCAGAACTACTATTTGACCGACAAATTTTCGCAGAATGGCTAAGTTTATCGCATAGTTGACATCTTATATTTTTAAAAGGGTTTTGATCGCCGTTAGGTTTAAGTCGATAACACGTTTTAGCCGAGTGTCCCGATTTATTACAAATTTGGCAATTTTCCGCTGCTAATTCTGGGCATTCTCTAACGAAATGTCCCGGTTTTTGACACCGGTGACACCTCATTTGTGAATTCTGAAATTTACTAGTGTTCGGTTTATTAATATTATTATTAGCGCTATAAGTTTTGTCCGTGAAATTCCTCAATTTATCGGAATTGTTAGAATTATTATTATTTGAAATGAATTTCACCGGTTTTGATTTCTTTGCATCTATCTCCCTTTCAGTTGGATCTTTCCTAAGTTCACTACGCGCGTTTAATTTTTTCTCTATTTTAATAGCATTTGCCAACGCGTCTTCTACCGTCACGCACGCTGGCATTCTTTGATCAATTTCATTTCTTAAGTTTTGAGTGAAACATTCCGCGACCGACGCGTCTATTTGGTTTTTAAATTCGGTAACTTGGTCTTCCGTAGCTTCTAAATTATTTGAAAGAAACCACTCGGTAATTTCCTTAGATTTTTGCCGTAGCCTATTGACGTAATCAATCACGGACTCGTTTTCTTTTTGGTAAATACGACCCAACTCCCCTTGCAATTGAAACAATGATTTAGTAGGAACGAAAACCTTTTTTAATGCTTTAAGTAAATCTTTCAACGTATCAAAAGTGGTAGCATTCAATGATTGTTTAACGTTTGCACTTAGCTTACTGCCGTAAATTAATTTAACCAAATTTCCTTCGACGGCTGCGGGTAACATCGCGTTAGCTTCCCGACAACAACTCGCGAAGTCTATTAAATCACTGGCGTTCCCATCGAATCTCGGTACGCAAACGAGTGCATCGTTAAGAGTGTAACAATCGATATATACGTATCGCGATTTAACCATACATATATATATATAAATTTTTCATTTTCTTTCGAGAAGGGTTTACCAAACTGCACCCCAGCTCTTCTCATCGAGATCCTTTCACTTTTCGTAGGAACCTATGTAAGTGCGTGCACGATGAGTAAGGATAGACGAAAATCGACAGATATGATAATATACCTGTCTCCCTCACTCTTTCTTCATCAAAAGGGACAGAGTCTATGCTCAAACCCAACTACGTATTTTAGCTGTATACGCATCTTGCATCCACGCTTACCTGCGTACATCTATTTACAATACAGTTATAAGAGAATGTGTATGTGTGTGTACGGGCGTAGTACCCAAAACAAGTTTAGCTGCGACTCAGCGGGACACCTGCACGTGTGCACCGGACTTCTAATTAAAATTCCAATATATAAAAAGATTCTATGACCATCTCATTTCCATATTCCGAGTCACCTATGACATTTCGAAAGTCACCCGGATCTATGTACTTCCAATAGAGCATTTACTCATCCGCTGTTGTTTACACAAAAATAATATGATTCAATTTCCATATATAAACTTTTTTAATTTTTAGATAGGTACCTAAACCGAATCCATGTACTTACTCATCATGTTGTTGTCCGAAATGATGAGATGGACCGGTTGGTTGCATAAGAAACCCTATGACTTTCCCATCAAAATTAGAGTATATAAACTGCCGAAAATCTAACGAAGGCAGTCAATCGCTAATCTGAACGAACCTCTGTCGGATCTCGAGTCACTCGCTCCGAAGTTCTATAAGTTGAAATCTCCGATTAGTTCTATCGGCCCAAGTCCGATTAGTACCGCGAATCAGAGATAAAATCTTAATCGTTGTCCACGTGACGGTCCACCGCCTAGGCAATCGGGCTCCTTGGCCAAATACCTAGCTTTTAATCTTGCAAAAATCGCGGTCGATTCGACTCATCAGGATCATCGGTCTCGTGACGGTCTATAGCCTAGGAAACCAGAATCCTAGATCGAAATCCTAAATAAAAATTAAATACTCATACTCGTACTCGACAGATAGGGGGGTGTATCCGCTTGGCACCCCAGTAGCTCCGAGTCCGAAAAGTGCATCAAATTCCGCTGAGTAAAATCCCAAAGCCACGGGCAGGGTCCCAGCGAATTAAACAAAAACAATTCCGCGATCATAAATTCAAAGTGGTGAATTGTGAGAGAGTGTGATCAGCGAGATTGTAAACCACCTCCAGCTGAGTGGTAAGTTAATCATAATTGTTAATTTTAGTACACACATGTAAACAACATTATAATTTTATAAGAATATACAGATTCTTTTTCTTTTTTAAAATCATCTTTCTCTTATTTATACCTCTTACTCTAACATTCCTAAGTTAACGGGTACAGAAAGAGACAGACGTAAAAGAACAGGGACTTCTCGAGGGCCCATATTCACCTACCTGCTTCCCTCTCGCTTCAAAGTCCCTGACTTACCCTAAAGCCACGCAGGTCAACGATCGGGATTGTCTATCGTACTTCCGCTCGGTACGAAATAGACTTATTTAGTAATCAAAACTTGCCAAATATTAAACATTCTCACACTAGCCACGTGACGGTCCTATTAGGCTCCTTGGTTGAGTAATAGAATAAATATTGTGGGTAATTTTACTAAATAATTAATTAATAATAACCCTTCGCCCGTCGCCTTCACTCTCTCCGATCGTGACAGTCGAAAAATTTGGTGACAGCGGTGGGATACGCTGGTGAATTGTTCTTTTCACTAAAAATTTATAATATTATTCGATTCTTGTAATTTTAACAAAAATAAACGTCCCGCCTTGTTGAAATTTTCGAGTTAAATTTCAACTTGTAACTTTTAAGTATTCAATCTTCAAGAAAAAAAAATCTTAATTACAAATTTTACAAATTTTATACATTCGATAAATTCTTAAATTTGAAATTCTATATCCTGAAAATTTTAAATTAAATCAAAAATATTTTCTATTCTTCAAAATAAATTCTTTTACAAATTATAAAAACTCATAAAGCGAAAATTCTCTTTTTTTTGACATCTTAAAATAGAACTGATTTAATTTTCTTAACTCGACCATTTAAACTATTTTTCTCGAAATCATAACTATTGTTTCAAATTCTAAAAATCATTTTGCTAAATTCTTTCCATTTTGAGAAATTCGGAAATACTCAACGCGCAAAAATCAATTCAAAACCTTTTAAAAACAACTAAAGACCTAAATCCGAGACCTTTTTCTATACTTATCTTTATTTTTCTCTTACTAAAATAAAATCCGAGAATAAAATTCCAAAACTTTCTCTAAATTCTCTGTAATTAAAATCTTAACTTTCCTTTCTTAATACTATTTGCAATTTTTTATTTTCGAAAGTCTTCTCTAACTCTTATCATAATCTAAAATAAATTCTTATCCGAGGAAGTTTTACACTTAGTGTTTCAACATTTCAAAGGCTCTTACAATTTATTGTTGCCTACAATTTTTTTTTTTACACTACACGTTTATGCCTAAATCAGTCACACTAAAACGTACTAAACAAACAAAAATTAAATTTCACATTAAAAGATTGGTTGCAATCATAGAAGACGCGCCATCGTGCCCTTTTATACAAAAATATTTACACGCTAATAGATCGCAAGATTTTATCAATTATAAACTTACACCAGTGGATATACCCAATCGATTTTTTTAAAATTCAATTATAAATTTTCAAGTCTAGATCCTCGAACGCAAGTATTAGACAAAAAATCAATTTATTATCGATAAATTTAATTATTAAAATTAGAATCAATTTCAGTGGAAATAAATTGTGATTTTCTAAAGTCATTCTTCATTCTATAGTACTACTGAGTTTTACGTGCAAACAACTTGCCACCTTCTTGCGCCCGAAATCGCAAGTTATTTTTGGTGCTTTGGATCAGTTATTATTCACTCATTATCCATCTCCTTAATCACGGTTGTTTAGAAGACCGCAGACTTTTTGACGGATTCTATTCAATCTTTCATCGAATCAATTGGGAGACCGCAGACTTTTTGTCGGATTCCAGGCGATTCATTCATTATTCACTCATCCACTCATTTTCAAAAACCATAAGAGCTTATAGTGTGTCGTAAGATCAGTTATTGTAGTGCGCTTACTCTTTAATTGATCATTGGAGCAATTGAGAAGGGTGACTTGCACGTACAACTTGGAAATATTTAATGAGACGCAGAAAGCGTGCTGGAAGAAAGTATCAGTTGCGAAAATTAGTTGCAATATACCATAGGGGAGAGTTATCATACACTCCCGTAACAATACCGTTATCTTTACAAAATCCAACGAACACTTTACAAAATCAGGAAATAAATCATCCAGATTCGGAGGAGAAAAATAACTGTAGTTCCATAAAATGAACCTATTTCACTTTTATTTTTACTCACATTTTAAACACTCAATGAAACGCGGTAAACGCGCCGGGAGAAAATTTCAGATACGAAAGTTAATAGTGATACTGGATGAAGGATCACTGGGTCCGTATCCTGTAAAAAGAAAAATTTAACAAATACTGTAAACATTCAGGAAACAGATAATTCACCCACCAGTAGTGTCGATAAGAATCCTAAAACTAAAGATCAACAAACACAGACAGACATAACATCTCATTCGAGTAATTAATAAATCTTAAACACTACTCACTTTACAAACATTAATTATAAACTCAATACAAGCTATTTAAGTTTCGCAACAATTAATCAGTGAATGAATTTTGTTCTAACCACCGCAATTTTTACTTGCGTCTGACTACCGCAAATATAGTTTTCTTGCTAACTTCATACTATTTACCCAAAATTCACACTCTTACTATCTCTATATTACTTCTATAACTTTCTCCTATAATCAATTAAAATGTCGGACCACGAAGAGAACGGCGAAAACTTGGGACCACGAGGCAATGGCGGGTTGAACCCACCGGCTAATAATAATGACTTAGATCAACAAGTCCATAATATCACCCGACATGCGAATATTACGGATCAAATGATCACGTCCCTCGGGGAAAGTATGACATTGCTTCAGGCGTTAATGCAAGTCCCGAGTTTTGACGGTAAAAACATGCCTTTACAAGCATTTTTACTAGATGTAGAAAACGGTCTTACAATCGTACCAGATAATCTCAGAAACACTTATTTTAACGGAGTAAAATCTAAACTCAAGGACACGGCTAGAGACGCGATCGCGGATAAGACAATTAATACAATGAATGCTCTTAGAGACGCGCTTAAAGAATATTTCGCCACTAAGAAGACTTATCCACAATATTGCGCGGATATCCAAGCCATTCGGCTTAAACAAAATGAATCAATCCTGAGTTACTATACTCGAATAAAGAAAATTCGCGCTAATGCAATAACCGCATTAAACGAAAGCTTTAATAATGTAGCCGAAGTAAATGCGATGAAAAAAATGCTAGACGGATTAGCACTCAAGTCATTCAAACGCGGACTACCAGATGATCTAATATACGGAGTTAGTGTACAAAATCCTGATACTCTCGACGAAGCTTATAAAATCGCATTACGGCTCGAAGAAGACCTGAAAGGTAGTTCTCACCGTAACTCCAATTATTTAGCCTACGCGCAGTCCGAATCCGCAAATCTTGATTTACCGCGTAGAACTCGAACAGTAAGCTTTCAAGACGAAGAACGGCGAAATACAATACCGTTCAGATTTATTCGCGAAGATAATAACAGATCTAATTCATATAGTAGATCGCCGGTGCGGGATACAACACCACCTCGTGACAAACGCAACTATCCCGAGCGTGGCAATTCACCTTATCGTTCGCGAAGCCGATCACCTGGAAGCTACTATCCATATTATCCTCCACCGGGTTATTTCCCTCCAATTCCATATATACCTCCTATGCCATATCAATATCCATCTCCTGGAGCATATCCACCTCCAGTACCATATAATCCGCCATATTATCAAAGTTATTCTCCTCAAGATAATAATCAGAATAGCTCTAATAACAATTATAATAACAATAATCCCAATAATTACAATAATCGTAACAATTATGACAATAATAATCAAAGATACGGTAACAATGGTTATAATAACTATAATAGAAATAATTATGGAAATTACAGTAATAATAGTAACCCACAAACCAACAAAATAATTCAAGACCAACCTCTCCTGCACCACCTAAGGAACCTTTAAACTCCAACGCGGTTCGACGGAACGACGCGACGTCGAACAGCGCGAACCCCACGGAAACGCGTCCATCATCAATCAGATTCCTGACCGTCGAAAATTCGTAATGTGGTCTGAAGTCCAGGGTAGAGGACCGGTCGTTACTCTAACAGCCCCTGAGTTGCGAAACGGCAGAGCTCGTTTTCTAGTCGACACAGGAGCTGACATAAACGTTATCAGAAAAGATGCACTGGCCCCTCGTACAGTAATTGATACCTGGGATTCAGTATCCATAAAAGGAATCACTACTGAGCGACTCGATACTTTAGGAACCACAGAAATTACATTCTTCTCAAATCCCGAGAAATTTCACGTTCTCGAAAACCCATTGCCCATTCCAACCGATGGAATTATCGGCATAGACTTTCTAACTAAAGAAAAGGTTGAAATATCTTTTCATCACAATACCATAGTCGCAGATTCCGAACCCGTAAACCCAATCCCGCTCGAAAATACCAAAGGTGAACCATTTGATACACCCCTGATAACTATGTTTCGAAGTGAAGACGAACCATCAGTATTCTTTTTAAAAGCTAGAACTCGAACAGTAATACCAATTAATCTTCGTAAAACAGACCTAAAAACTGGGTTTTTACCTCGCATTGAAACTCGCGAAAATATCTTCATTGGTAATGCCTTGGTCACGAACAATGACAGTACTTGCTACGTCTACGCGATAAATGCATATGAGGATGATATCGAATTAGTCGTCCCACAACAAGAAATTATTCCCTTTGAATGCGATGGCAGTTCAGAGGATTTCTTTGACGATTCTGAAGATAGTGACATACCAGAAGATGGTCAGGATAGATTCGAGCGCATATGTGCTAGTCTCCGACTTGATCATTTAAATGTATTGGAAAGAGAGCATGTGCATGAGCTTATCAAAGAATTTCCGATGCTCTTTCATCTTCCTGGAGATGATCTTCCAGCCACAACAATGATGACACACTCGATTCCAACAGTCGACGAGATTCCTATATCAGTCCGTCAGTATCGTTTTCCACCTGTACATAAGGAAGAAATTGCTCGACAAGTAAATAAATTACTGAATGATGGTGTAATATCTGAATCTGTCTCTCTATATAATTCACCTCTTTGGATAGTCCCAAAGAAGCCAGATTCAAAAGATAATAAGCACTGGCGTATGGTAATTGACTTTAGACAATTAAACGAGAAAACCATAGGCGATGCTTATCCTCTTCCGAATATAGTTGAGATTCTCGATAGACTAGGAGGAGCAAAATATTTTTCAGTTTTTGACTTGGCTAGTGGATTTCATCAAATCAAAATGAATCCAAAAGACCAACAGAAAACTGCATTCAGTACACCAAATGGTCACTATGAGTATAACAGAATGCCATTTGGACTGAAAAATGCTCCAGCTACTTTTCAACGACTTATGGACCGAGTTCTTCTAGGTCTACAAGACGTTGAGCTATTTGTCTATCTCGATGACGTCGTTATTTTCGCATCATCACTCGAAGAACACGGCATACGTGTCCGAAGACTCTTCAATCGACTAGAACAAGCCAATTTAGTCTTACAATCAGATAAATGTGAATTTCTAAACCTAGAAGTTGCATATCTTGGTCATATTATTGGCAATGGCGGTGTACGTCCAGATCCAAAGAAGACTGAAGCTATCGGAAAGTTCCCAAAACCAAAGACAGTTACGAACGTCAGACAGTTTCTTGGACTAGCTGGTTATTATCGTCGCTTCATTGAAAACTTCTCAGGCCGTGCGAAACCATTAACAGAACTATTGAAAATGGATAATCCATTCAACTGGACTTCAGCTCAACAAGAAAGTTTTGACGACTTACGCAAGGCACTATGTACATCTCCAGTTTTGCAATATCCTGACTTTTCTCAACCATTTATCTTAACTACTGACGCTTCAGATCTCGCCATTGGTGCGGTATTAAGCCAAGGAAAAATTGGTGAAGACAGACCAATTGCTTATTTATCAAGACTTCTCAAAAATGCAGAGCGAAATTACACAACAACCGAAAAAGAATGTTTGGCAGTTATTTACGGTATTTTGCATTTTCGACCGTACTTATATGGTCGAAGATTCACTCTCGTCTGTGACCATGAACCACTAAAATGGATCGACTCCGTCAAGCCGCCAGTACAACGGTTAGTTCGATGGAGAACGAGATTAAGAGAGTATGAATATGTTTTCTATTACAAACCAGGAAGATTAAACGTAAATGCAGATGCATTATCAAGGAATCCTGTTGTTTTGCCAATAGTCCCCACAGGAAAATCTGAAACAGCTGCGAGGCAATCTAGTTCAATTGCCAGACACCTGGAACGGCTGCGATCATCCGCCGTAAAAGCAGCAGAGGCAAACGCCAGTACTATAGGTGAGAGAGTAAGATTAAGAAGATTAGCGAGTAACCCCTCGTTAGCGCAACCACCTCTCATCAGGCGAACAAAGACTATTGCCGAAATCCCAATGCCTCCAACAGAGAATCGTAAAGTTGGTCGACCTCGAAAACAACCAGATGCTGGTCAACCAAGTGATCCAACACCACCAGTACCGCATGCAAGAAGCAGTGCTTTTCCGAGTCTCGCTAGTAATCGTGTACCACTCTCTAAAGTTTCTGAAAAACCAGGACCATTATCTACCAAAACTCGAACAACTGACTATCAACTCACATACGTAAATAATCAATCAGGCGAAGAAACTCCTTCACTAACTGAACCGATACCAGTACCACCGCCTAAAAACGTTATCGAAGTATCACCTGGACCATCTTCAGGAAATGATAATTATTACTGGGATCGACGTGCTGAAGATCCAACTTACGAATCTCCACGAACAGAACCTCCAACTAGGAAACCCGAAGCACAACCCCACAGACCATCTGGCGTAACATTTCGACATCCTGTAGGACGATCGACCCCTGCAGTTACTTCAGAAGGATCAACCACAGAATCAGAGGTAGATGAAGAAGTACCCCGAGGAGCAGCAAGCAGACGATGGGCTAATTTACCACCGATTGACGAAATCCATTCGAGTTCAGACACGGATGAAGAAGTTCATGCAGATGAAGAAATCCAACAACCACCACCGATAAAAAGACAATCCATAGCCGATACCGTCCCTTGTGAATTATTTTACCCTGGTATAAAGAACCATGAAAGTAAGATATCCTTACACACGACGAATGAAAACTTGACGTATTTCAGAGATAATTATTTGCACTTTATCTCTGCTGATTGTGAACTTACAACCATCACATCGCGACTACTGATAGAAACAGACAAGATAGATCCACAGGATCTGAAATTGAAGAAACCAAAAATTAATCAAGTACTAATAACATCACACGGTAAACATAAAATTTTCAGTGCAGTGTTAAAAAGGAACCATTTTGACTCATTTTCCATACAAGAACTAAAAGATGTATTAAAAACCGTCAAAAATGTACTAAACCACTACAACATAAAAACTTTGCGAATCTCAAAACCAGGAGATATGCTCGAAGGGTTGAGCCAATCACTTGTCACTGACGTTCTTAAGGAATGTTTAGATGACTGTGAATGTTCACTCACCATTTGTCATGGAAGTGTAACCATACCAGATGAAGATGTCCGCAAGGATATCATCGCGGAGTATCATGAAAGCCTAACAGGTGGTCATAAAGGTATAACTAAAACATACCGACGAATTCGTGAACGTTTTTACTGGCCAAACATGAGAGATGACATCACAGAATTTATTCGTACATGCAGAAGTTGTCAAGAACAAAAACTAGTCCGGATCAAGACTAAAGAACCAATGATTATCACGGATACTCCTGCAGAACCCTTTGACAAAATCTCAATCGACACAGTGGGCCCATTACCTCAAACACCATCAGGCAATATGCATATCCTTACTGTGCAAGACAATCTCACGAAATATTGCGTAGCAGTACCTATACCAAACATTAAGGCTGAGACTATTGCAGACGCACTTGCTCGCCACGTTATTATTCAGTTTGGGTCACCTCGCGTAATATTGAGCGATCAAGGCAGATCATTTGTTGGTAAAATATTTCACCACCTAGCAAAAATTTTCAAAATTAAACAAGTAACTACCTCAGGATACCATCCACAAACCAATGGATCCCTAGAGCGTAGTCACATAGTATTGGCAGAATTTATCAAACATTATGTAAATAAATATGAAGACTGGGATAAACTTGTTCCCTTTGCAATGTTTTCATATAATATTGCTGTACATGAATCTACTAATTTCACCCCTTTCGAGCTTATATACGGAAAAAGAGCGCGTATACCCAGTTCTTTTCCACCCCCAGACAAAACGGAAACTTACGGAACCTACCTATATGACTTAGTCAACCGTATGGACGACATGAGACATTTCGCGGCATCTAATTTAATTAAATCTAAACACCGTTCTAAACGTTACTATGACGCTCACCTGAACCCCAGTACTTTGAATGTTGGAGATCAGGTTTATGCTATAAAAGAACCACGAAAGGGTAAATTCGATTCGCATTATAAATGTCCATATGTTATAGCCGAATTATTAGATAATAACACGGCTATAATAGAGGATGAAAAGGGCAAACGCTCTCTTAAGCACATGGATAAGTTAAAAATCTGTAACACACGACATTCTACTAATTCCAACACTGACACTCAATCCGACTAACCTATTACTATTTCCCGTGTGTCCTACTAATCGTTATGTTCTAGTTATATAAAATTACTCCAGGTGAAACAAGTAAAAATCCAAGCATCATGGGGTGGATAAAATTTATCCTCTGGATCACGTCAGCCGTCCAAATGACGTATGGATTCGTGGCATATGACTGTGGAACCCCATCGATAAACGTTACTTCATTATCCCTACTAGACATTAAAGACTGCAACATGCCTACCGCAAAACCAGTAATTAAAAACACCAAGGTCCAACTATTACAATCCAGCAGTTTCTCATTTATAAAGATTATTCAGTGCAAACTCTCCATCCAACGTACAATTTTCCATCGTGGCATACTTGACCACCTATTCGGAGAAACGAGTAATAATATGGAGTTTATGCAAGAGTTAAGTCATGAAGCTTGCAAATCCGTCCACGATAGCGGACTCTTTATATATCGAGACACCACACTTGCAGGTGTTCAGAAAAACTCTACGACTAGATTCCCAATCACCCTGGCAGGTTCATTCACCTCCGGCGGTGGTTGCAAAAGGGCATCATACTCCGATCCTTACGGTAAATGGGATGCAGTCACTGTAACCGGGCATGCCACCTTCACCCTACAAGACTATTACGCTCCTATTAATCTGGATCAAAACGAAGTAATATTACGATCCGGGGTCCGATGCAAATATCAGCATGGGAAGTGTATGGACATCGAAGGAGGAAACACCTTCTGGGATTTATTACCACCGGATCAGTGCAATTCACGCAAGTTCTCCATACTTTATGAAGGAACAGCTAACAAGATACAAGATCATGTCAATAGAAAATTTGGAGAAGAAGTATATTCAGTGACTACTGGAGGCGTAACATTCGCACTAACAACTAAGGGTCATATCGCAAACTGCGCCACTAAACTAATTAAGACTGAACATCCTAGACTCTTCATACTTGACTCCGAGAATAGTGAATTCTTCCACGACGCCAACAGAATTGATACTCAATCTATGGATCTTTTCACATACGTAAACACTAAATTTGTATATCTAGAACGCCACCTTCACAGTCAGATCATGATGCTATACAGCGATATGATCAGACAAGAATGCGAGCTAGAAAAGAAGGTTTTACAAAATGCACTTATTATAGCTACGCTAGCACCT
This sequence comes from Microplitis demolitor, assembly GCF_026212275.2. Taxonomy (NCBI): domain Eukaryota; kingdom Metazoa; phylum Arthropoda; class Insecta; order Hymenoptera; family Braconidae; genus Microplitis; species Microplitis demolitor. Next base: position 5,027,165 of record NC_068553.1, read on the forward strand.
GATGAATTTGCATTTCAGTTCATGAAGAAACCGGGATATATTGCTCATGTCTCAGGTGAAGTAATAAGATTTGCCAAGTGTATAGCAGTGGATGTAAAAAGACGAGATACAAAAGAATGCTACCAAGAGTTACCTGTACTAAGAGGTAACGACACATATTACATGTTGCCACGAACTCACATATTAATTAAAACTGGAACACAGATAGATTGCAATCCTTTACTAGCACCGATGTATCGACTAGAAAATTCATGGTATGAATTAAATCCTAAACTCTCTTCTGTACCAAATCCAGAACAACTTACATCTTCAACAAACCATTCTTGGAAGTATGTACCAGCTCAAGGACTAGCGACAGGAGGAATCTACTCTGACAACGACATCGTGAAATTAAAAGACTATATGATGTTTCCTTTGGAAAGAACTGCTGTATTAAACACTATTGCCAGAGGAGCAACAGGACAATCTGTAGCTGATAATACAATCAAGATCAACAACTTTATTGATGAAGAGGCCATAAGACTATCCCTAGCCAAAGCTTGGGGAAAGGTTTATAACTTCTTTAACACCGTGGGTACCTTCAGTGTAACACTCTTTGGAGTATATCTTACGTTCAAGGCAATTAAATTCGCAATAGACACCTTAATACACGGCTATGCGCTACATACTATATATGGATGGAGTGTATGGTTAATAGGAGCATTTTGGGACTCCGTCACAAATCTTCTACTACATCTACCCAAGATCGGCAAAGATATTACGACAAACGACGTAGAGCTAAGTGAGAAAGAAAAATCTAAAGTTATTACTACTCAAAACATTTACCCGTACTTGCCGTACGCACCACCCAATCACACTAGAGAAGTAATTTACGCCGCTCCTAGAACAGTTGGCACTCAGTATAACTTTCCTCAAGACCTGGATCCTCGTGAACCTAGGACTGAACCCGAGAACACACAACAGCCACCAAACTAACCTCATGCATGCTCCTTACGTCCTTACAACCTAACTTTGAGATTAAATTAAGTTTATCATATCCCAAGTACCTAGTAAAAATTAAAATAAATAATTTTAGTGCAACCATCATCGACATGGCAACTTTAAACAAGATAATCATAATCTTCATCGCCGTCATAAGCACTACGAAAGGAAGTGCTGTCCGTCTAAAACCACTGGAACCCAGTTCAGGACTCTACTATGAACATCTCGCCGATATCCATCTTACGCAGGACGACTGGAAACTAACCACCATGATAGACCTAGCTTTTCTAGAGCAACAACTCCCTAATATAGCAGATTTGGAAATAAACCTCTTGGACCAAAACTGCCGATCGACAATTGAAGAAGACGACTGCAGACACTACGTACAACTCGACGACTACAAGCGCATTCTTCGAGAATCAACTGAGCGAATGAAGTTAACAAGACGACTGGTCGGTTCTGGACAAATAAATAATCGGTCATCATTGATTGAGCAGAACAAATTAGCCATTCTTCAACACTACCTCGACAATTTCAATAAGATTGTTTTTGCTTCCTCTCCAGAAGATTCAATACTACTCGAAAAGAATAGACAAATAATTCATTCGGACCTATACGATGACTTGAATCAATTAATACTACGCCGCGGTAACTACTATCGATACACGACTCCTTTAAAAGAAACAACTGGTTCAATTGCCAAAAATAACGTAACTTACTCGCACTACGTTATGCGACTGAGTTCTTGGAGTGCCCAGGCTCGAAGCTGCTTCGAAGACTACCGCAGTCATATGGAAGACGTTTTGGAAGCAGTTAATTTTGCTCTATCCGGGAAAATCCCTCCGAGAATCCTCAGTCCAAAAAGAATTTCGGAAGCTATGGAAAAATTCATTAAAAATAACCCGCAACATCAATTTCCTATAACTGTCAAGGACCTCTACAACGAAAAAGCTTCTCAGATAATGAAATTTGAATATGAATCACTCAACGATAAATTAATTTTGACGCTTCGAATACCATTAATACGGCCACTAAAATACAACTTGTACAGACTTCACGCTTATCCCGTCCGACAAATCTTTGGGAATAATACTAAGGGCTCAGCTTACATCCAACCTCGATCTGATTACTTGATGATGTCTACCAACCATGCGAGCTATTCACTGATTCAAGAAAACGAACTTAAACATTGTCTAAGATCGGAAGGATCATATATTTGCAAACCAAACTTTGTAATATATGAAACTGCCGTTCATCCTGCATGTGAAGCTGACCTACTCGCCAACTCAGATCTCGAATCATTCCAGAGATGCGACATAAGACTTAGCAAAACCCACTATTTATACTGGAAATCCTTAGAAGAAATTAAGGGTTGGATCTACTCTATACCACATCTGAGCTTACTCCAGGTCCAAAATCCAAGAAAACCTACAGAGTATGTGAAGATATCTGGCGCCGGAACCTTAAGTCTAAGCCCAGAAGCCTCTATAAGAATTGGTTATGTAAATCTATTCGGATCTGCAGATTTCGACCTCGAGATCCCGCTTCAACCACAACCTACCATTGGACTAAACATAACGAAACTATTTCCAGAAATAGACAATTACGAACCTCTCAACTTAACCAACCATACGAACAACAACTCTACAAACTTACCTCTCATCGACTCATACGGATTTTTATCCTACGATTTTACTTTGGATCAAGTAAAAAGAGAACTACGAACACCTAATTCGCCTAAAAATCACAACCGTTTACCCCCTTATTTCGTGCATGGAATAATACTTATTTCACTAATTTTAGCAGGATGCGTAACACTTTTATTTAGAAAATTAATTATTTGTTATACTAGGAATAAATTGCCAACCTTAGAAACCGGAATAACTTACCAACAGTACACCGACATCCACGAAGACCTGGACTTTTCAGACTCTGACGAAAGAAAGTTATGTGCAAAGGTCTCCCCAACAATAGACTTACCACTGACGAAGAACGAGACGCTAGTATAATAACGATCCAACAACATAAAAACTTGAACCAAAGTTTCGAGGATTTCTGTGAACTCACATCATTCCTAATCCATCGAAACCACTGGAAGACAGCACAAGCTACAAGAAAACTACGGACAAGATTAAGAACACGAAATAATCTCCTCTGCGACGATTCCTTTAACGAGGAGGCATACAACATAGACCCCATCAAGGAACACCGAGCTTACCAAAAGGCTCTGGGAACATTTCAGTTATTCCTACCATCATCATTGGATATAACTGACCTGGACCGAGCTATCCAAGCCAGTCACCGCGAACACTTCCGGAAAATCTTTTTACGAGAATATTGGATAGAGAATTCACTACATCGTTGCATTCGACACAGCTATAGAATCAGTTCGCTAAGCAATCGGTTCGAAAACTTAAGAAACACCTTCTTTTTCCACTTGTGAACAATACCTTTCAGGATATTATGGACATAGTGATTGACATACAAGGATTTTGGGACAATAAAGAAGAATTCATTCCAAAAGAAATTGCCTTAGTTGTATCCACCGAAGACATCTTGGGTCACTGGATAGTTGAACAACCATTTCCATATCACAAGTTATCACCTAAGGTACGTGAAAGAAACGACTGGGTCACTTCAAAACATCACGGTATTCACTGGTCAGAAGGTGACACACAACTCCATCAAGTATTAAAAATCTTAAAAAGATACGCAAGAAACGCACGTACAGTTTACACGAGAGGAGAAATCAAAGCTACTTATTTACAACAAGTATTAAAACGCGACATAGTAAACTTAGAGCACAGAGAACACAACTGTCCTAAGTTCGACGTCATTCGGGCATCATCAACCACTTGTACAAACCACGGACTCAAAAAGAATTACTACTGCGCACTAACCAACGCAATCTGCCTAAGGCAGTGGCTACGTGATCGACAATTAAAAACATTTCCTTTATAAAAACTACAATGTCGCATAAACTAACCAAACATTTCCCCAGGAATCTCTCAGTTGGTCTAGACATGCAATTTGATTACATTGTCTCGTCCATAATCCTCCAAGACCACTGGTACAGACGAAAACGCATAAGAGCACTGCGACGACTTTGCCGCAGTAGCATATATCAACAACACTCCGATCCATTAGACCTAGAGAAAGACCTACGAGTATTACCTAAACCTTTAAGAATCGACAAAGACATCGAAACGAGCCCCCTTGAGATACACGCCGCTTGGATTATTGCCCAAGATAAACACCTAAGGATACAAGTCATGAGGAATTACTGGAAAAGCAAGAGTCACCTCAGAGAACAACGCAAAATACGTAAAGCCCAACATGAATACTTTCCAGAAATAATCTACAAAGTAGACTTGCTTCGTCTATTTGGAGAGATACCATGGGCAGACGTTCGCACCAGTCTTTACCTCGAAGAAACTATAATCCGGTTATCCAACCTGATTACAGTCAGACACTTTCATCAACGACCTTCAACCTACTGCTACCTCGACCTCATGGACGATATATCGAGATTCTATGAGGAACCAGACTCACCATCCGGCCTGTACCCATGTCTTTACCAGCCCAGTGTGAGTTTATATCATCCATATGGTGCTTCCAGCATAATAAGCCGAGGTTCATCTACTTATATGGACGACATGACTTCCATAAGAGATAGAGTTGCACTCATCGAGCATAACCGTAAGAAACAAACTCGTCGTCGCAAAACAACCAGGATACGAGGTTGTAAAAGGAAGATCCGAAAGAAGAAGAACTCACGGAAAAAGTTAAAAACAAAATTAACATCTAACCAAGGGATAAGGGTAACAAATAAACACTAACAAATTGCCGACTCCTTCGCATGCAGAAGTAAGGCAGGTGATATACATATTCATTTTATAAATACTAATCAATGGTAATGAACTAATAATATAAATAACTAACCATGCTAAAAAAAAAAAAAAAAAAAAAAAAAAAAAAACACAAAAATGTAAAACGTAAAAACAAAAAGATACGTAAAATATAAAACACAAAAAATATATGTATATTTTATGCAGCTATGCATCTCTTTCTATATATATATATAATTACTAACACTTTCTAACAAATTTATGCATGTTCACACGAGTAAGTACTCATACTTATGAATACCCGATCTTCGCCTATCTTAACGTCGAAGTCATAAGTATGTATAATTACGCACTAATAACTCTCAAATAAATATATTTACAAAAATACTGCAAACAGTTACGTAATATGCCTCGAATTAGAGATCGATGAATTTGGCCCGTTAATCATCGTTCAAAATACATCTTATTATGTAAATAAACATACGTATATACAAAGGTGCAGGGTAAAGTTAATAAATTCATATGTAGACAGAAAGACAAGGAAAAAAAAAAAAAAAAAAAAAAAAAAAAAAAAAAAAATATTATAAAATTCAAAATAAAACAAAAAAAAAATTCGCAAAGGAAAGTATATTTCACAAAATCAAAAAAAAAGAGGAAATACATACACGTATACAATAAGGGTGATAGGTAGACACATAAGAAGATTGTTTTAAAATATCTATAGTTTATGAATTTAATAATAAATGAATAATGCAAGGCACTAAGACACTATATTTAAGAATAGGTAATAAATACGAAGTAAGCTAAACGAATCATGATAAGAAACATAATTAAAACTTGATATACGATGTAATAATGTTTAAGTAAGACAGTGACTAGGTATCGTAAGTTAGTTATTTAATCTAATAGAGCGCGTAATTCTTAAGTTACTAGATAAGTGCATTAATCTGAATAAGCTAATTATGTTAGTTATTTGGCCATAGGAATATTCAAAATTAAGATTTCAATTGTTAATTATAAGGCTAGATATATGTGAACAAACGTGAAAACCGGCAAGGCACAAAGAAAAAAAAAAAACAAAAAAAAAAAATATTATAAAAGAAAAAAAAAGGAAAAAAAAAAAATATATATATATATATATATACTTTTATAAATGTTTATTAAGTAACTTTTCTTTTATGTACATAATCTATCAAATCAAAATATACGGCATCTTTACATGATACGTATTACTAAATTTTAATTATTTTTAATTTTTCTTCGCATCGTTATATTTAATGCAATTCACAAATAAGAAATGATAAATACAATTAGTTATAAGATAGGACTACGCAAGCGCAGACAACCATCGGCGTCCATCATGAATACAAGAATACTCACGACCTAGGTCACGTTTCCCTTCACCCTCCACCACCTTCGGAAACCCCCTAGAGGTGAGAGATCTACGGAAAAACAGACACCTGAGACGATGAACTCGCGCATCCACAGGCTCTGTAGATGATGCGGCACCTATGCTGCGCATGACGACACAAGCAGCCATAACAACAAGGCCCAACAACCAACGAAAAGACAATCAGAGGGGCCACTTAGAGTAAGCGTGCTCACTCTAACGTCCCTCCTCTTCCCAAAAGGGAAAGTTCCCATCTAAACAAAGGATTCAGACTCCGAGATTAAAATAGAGTTTGGACTTAAAATTAAACGCTGAATGACCACATGACGACGTTGTTTGAAAAACATTTCATACGATATCAACTTAATCAAACCAGTAACGATAGACAAAATCCCAACGTGGTGAGGCGAAAAGGAAAAACGACCAACTCATCCGCCAGAAGAATCAACAACGAATCGGAACATCCAAGAAAAACAATAAAAGAAAAACAACCTCCTTACTTAAAAATAAAAAGGAAGGGTAAAGTGAGTAAATGCAGCTAAAGAAAGTTGTACTAAAGAAATAAAAACCAATTTTCATTTTTATTTATGAACGAAACAATTCGAAGTATTGGTTACATAATAAATAAAATAATTGTATGTGTTTTTTTTTAAATCGACCGATGACCCTGGCCGCAGTACACACACTGCGCAGCCGGCATCCGACCCACCCTGCGCAGCTCTTCCAAGACTGACTGGATCCTAGGTGGAGAACCAAGCAAATCATCAACTGCAACAAAATACAAGATCAGTTAAAAACATATGATGATAACAAAAGAAGAAAGTAATGGTAAATTAATAAGGAGACACTCACCGACATCACCGTTTCATGGATGAAATGGTCAATTACACGCCAAGGAGTACACTCCGCTAGCCAACGAGCCTCCTGAGATGTCATCGGGGACAGGACCCCCACAATAGGATCCACGAACGGGATCACAAATTGGTGGCCCTCCAGGAAGGTCACCTTGAAGGGAACCCGGAACATGGGTTGACTACCCAGGTACACATGAGCCCCCGACAACGGCAACCTCAGAGGAATCACTGGAGGTTGATCTAGCATTGTCCTCAGCACCGGAGTCCTCCCCGTTACTCCCGAATCATCACTGGAGACAGCCACCGGTTTTGTGACCCTCTTCTTGCGAGGCTGTCCCTTGTCCGAACGTGGACCTCGTCGTCTTTTTACGGGAACCGCCGCTCCCGTGCTTCGTACTCCAGGAGTCCCCGAAGTTGAAGGCTCTTCAGGAAGGTTCCTGACCAGCTCCTCCAATAGCTCGACAGGACTCTTTGTGCCCGATTCCGACCCGGACACCCGTAGATGGCAGCCAGGACTCTCATCTCCTACTGACCTCTCGTCGTCAACAATTACCAACGGTGGAGTAGGAACTTCATTATCCCGCACCGTTGCGACCGAATGTGGATGATGTCGCTAAAACAAAAACGCAGTAACATAAATGTATATACGCATATATATGTATAAATATGTGTATATACGTACGATTATGTACGCGTACATGCATGTATGCATTGAAATAAATACTCACGACATAATCCATGGCATCCAACCAGGGAGACTTGAATGGAGGTCGCTTATCCTGCCATTCCAACAATTCTGGGGTCGTCGGCACTCCAGGGTGCCGAAGACGCTTCTTTTCGGAAGCAACACCCCCCTCAAATTGGGGAATCTAAAAAAAAGGGGGAAAGGAAATAATTTTTATTATATAAATATATATAAAAAAAAAAAAAAAGAAAAAAAAACAACAACAAAACAACAATATATAAGTGACATTCAAACTTACCACTGATTCCTGAACACTTGTAGAAGTCGACAAGTCTATCGGCTCGACTTGGGCCTCGGTCTCCTCATCGGAAGCCGACTCGATCTTCTCGTGTACGATCACCTGTACACGAGGATTTTCTCCAAGGAAACCACCCACTAGATGACTACCTGGAGCGCCATTCTCCTCCGTGACATTAAACGTCACCACATCCTCGGAAACGATGATGTCTTGATCCAACGCGATCTCTTCAATTTTAATTTGGTACATCTTGGAAATTTCACTTTTCACTTTAACCGCACAGTTAGAAGAAAAATTTGTAAGTGACAACTAGGAGATTACTAGACACCGAAGAAACCTACCGAGGACCAAAAGGGACGGAAAAAGTGGGATCGAAATCCAATCAACGATCGGAAAACACACCGATTTCCCCCAAAACAGGGATGGACCTCGATAACCCGATCAGAGATCATTGCACTGCAACTTCCAAGAAAAGCTATAAAATTTTTAGAAATTATAACTGGTCGATCCCATAACGACAAGGAACAACGGGAATATTGTCACACAGGCAACCAATTTGATACAAAATTGTTTTAATAAGGAAGAGAAATCATCTAAACAAGAGATAAAAATTTACAAGTACATCTGAACGACAGAAGACAAACCACGGTTAACACAAACGAGGAAGGTAATAAAAAAAAAACTATAAAAAAAAAAAAAGAAGAAACCCACATAACGAAATTTTAATAAATTTATAATATGGAAAATATTAAAAAAAAAAAAAAAAAAAAAAAAAAAAAAAAAAAAAAAACTATAAAATTCTACATGCTATAGGATCAATTCCAATAGATAAAAGGGGACCGAAAACACCGAATAACCAACGAAGACCGCTGTACCTAATACTAAAATAATAATGCAAGTAATGTAAATACAAAATGTAAAAGTTCAAAGCGCAATCCGTATTAACCATTTGAATCCACTTTTATTTACGCAGAATTGCATAAATTGAAGTCATCGTGGGCGATGACGACTCTAGGGGTAGAGGTGTAACGATTAATACATACGAATTGCGATTTTAACTTCTGAAATAACATTATTCTTTTTTAATTTTCTTTTATGAAAAGGTATACTAGCCGCACCCAAAATCTTCGTATTAAGATCCTCTCACCTTTTGCAGGTACCTATGTAAGTGCATGCACGATGAGAAAGAATAGACAAAGATCGATAGATAAGACAATACACCTGTCTCACTCTCTCTCCATCAAAAAGGGCAGAACCCCTTTTTCAAACCCAACTACGTCATCTAGCTGTATACTCATCTTGCATCCACATTACCTGCGTACATCTATTTACAATACATTCATAAGAGAATGTGTATGCGTGTACGGGCGTAGTACCGAAAAATATGTATAGCTGCGAATCAGCGGGATACCTGCACGTGTGCACCGGACCTCTAATTAACTCAACGGTCATAAAAATTTTACGACCATCCAATTTCCATATTTCGAAATCGCCGCGTATGTTCTAATGATATGACTAAACTCGGACCTATGTACATGATCATTCGTTTTGTATTAGAGCACTTACACATTCTTTGTTGTTTACAAAAACGATATCATCCAATTTCCATATATGGACTTTTCTAAATTTTTAGAAAGCTATACCCGGAACTGCGTATTTAGTCATTTGTTTGTCGAAAACGATGAGCTGGACCCAACGATTGCATCAGAAAACACACGACTTTCCCATCAAAACTAGAGTATATAAACTGCCGAAAACCTAACGAAAGCAGTCAATCGCTAATCTGAACTAACCTCTGTCGGATCTCGAGTCACTCGCTCCGAAGTTCTATAAGTTTGAAATCTGCGATTAGTTCTATCGGCCCAAGTCCGACTAGTACCGCGAATCAGAGATAAAATCTTAATCGTTGTCCACGTGACGGTCCACCGCCTAGGCAATCGGGCTCCTTGGCCAAATACCTAGATTTTAATCTTGCAAAAATCGCGGTCGATTCGACTCACCAGGATCATCGGTCTCGTGACGGTCTATAGCCTAGGAAATCAGACTCCTAGATCGATATCCTAAATAAAATCAAATATTCACACTCGTACTTGACAGATAGGGGAGTGTATCCGCTTGGCACCCCAGTAGCTCCGAGTCCGAAAAGTGCATCAAATTCCGCTGAGTAAAATCCCTAAGCCACGGGCAGGGTCCCAGCGAATCAAATAAAACAATTCCGCGATCATAAATTCAAAGTGGTGAATTGTGAGAGAGTGTGATCAGCGAGATTGTAAACCACCTCAAGCTGAGTGGTAAGTTAATTATATTTGTTTAATTTTAGTACACACATGTAAAACAACATTATAATTTTATAAGAATATACAGATTCTTTTCTTTTTTTAAAAATCATCTTTCTCTTATTTATACCTCTTACTCTAAGATTCCTAAGTCAACGGGTACAGAAAGAGACAGACGTAAAAGAACAGGGACTTCTCGAGGGCCCATATTCACCTACCTGCTTCCCTCTCGCTTTAAAATCCCTGACCTACCCTAAAGCCACGCAGGTCAACGATCGGGATTGTCTATCGTACTTCCGCTCGGTACGAAATAGACTTATTTAGTAATCAAAACTTGCCAAATATTAAACATTCTCACACTAGCCACGTGACGGTCCTATTAGGCTCCTTGGTTGAGTAATAGAATAAATATTGTGGGTAGTTTTACTGAATAATTAATTAATAATAACCCTTCGCCCGTCGCCTTCACTCTCTCCGATCGTGACAACGGAAAGCGTTCGCTTAAGCATGTTGACAAACTAAAACTTTGCAGGACACGTGATCATGACAGCGACACTGATTCTGACTAATTAACCACCTCGTTACTAAATTTGTTTAAGACTGTTTCAGTAGCATAAAATCTTTATACAGGTAATCATGGAACCCAAAACTCTATTCATTTGGGTCAGTCTCACTATACCTGCGACCCTTGGGTTTGTAGCCTACGACTGTGGAACACCCTTTACCAACATCACGACACTATCTCTCTTAGACATAAAAGACTGCCGACTACCTCCACCCAAACCTGAAATTCGAGAGACCAGAGTTCAATTATTACAAACTACCGAGTTTTCATCTATTAAAGTCATCCAATGCAAACTTGAAGTTCGAAGAATTGTCCGATATTGCGGGGACCTCAACTTCATGTTTGGAGTATCGAACGGGGATGTAGAATACATTCATGAGATCACTCACGAACAATGCAAAATGATCCATGAATCAGGAATTTTTCATTTTCATGGCACACACTCAGAACTAAAAAGTAATTCATCCGTCATACGGCCAATTACGTTTCAAGGTTCTTATTCCACAAATGGAGTTTGCCAAAGGGGATGGTATTCAAATGCATGGGGATCATGGAGCAAAGTTACTGTCACTGGTTATATCAAGTTTACAATTCAAGATTATCGAACATCAGTTAGTCTTGACAAAAATCAAATTATCTTGCGATCTGGAGTAAGATGTAAATATCAGTCAGGTAAATGCATGGATATTGACGGAGGGAATACCTTTTGGAACTTACTACCTGAGGATTATTGTAACTCACACCGCTTTGGTATATTGTACGAAGGAATAGCAAGTAAGGCTAAAGGCCATACCCAAGTATCCGAAGAATTGTATACTGTAAACACCGACGGAGTGACCTTCGCGCTAACGACAAAAGGGTTTTTCTCAACCTGTGGCGCTAAACTCATTAAAACAATACATCCAAAATTATACATACTTGACTTCGAGATGAGTGAATTCTTTACCCGAAGCCGAAGAATAGAACCACATAACATGGATCTCTTTACTTATGTCAATGCCAAGTTTGTCTACTTTGAGCAACATCTCAAGTCAGAATTAATAGTGCTCTATAATAATATCATTGAACAAGAATGTGAAATAGAAAAGAAAGTACTTCAAAACGCCTTAACAATAGCCTCAATTGCTCCAGACGAGTTCGCATATCAATTCATGAAAGGACCGGGATACATCGCTCATGTTGCAGGAGAAGTCATAAGAATCGCTAAATGTATCGCCGTAGAAGTTAAGAGAAGAGACGCTGACGCCTGCTATCAAGAACTCCCTGTTTCTCGAGGCAACGACTCATATTTCATGTTACCTCGAACGCACATAATAGTTCAAACAGGTACTCAGATAGATTGTAACCCTCTACTTGCACCGATGTACAGACTCGAAGACCAATGGTATGAATTAAACCCAAAACTATCCATAGTTGTGCAGCCAGAAACATTGGCCGCTCAAACAAATCATACCTGGGTATATACCACTGCAAAGGGACTAGCCACAGGAGGTATCTACTCAGATAGTGATCTTGAAAATCTTAAAAATCACATGATGTTCCCTGTAGAACGGTCAGCTGTTTTAAATACAATAGTACGTGACGCGACAGGCAAATACATTGCAGACAAAACAATAAAAATTAATCAAATACTTGACGAAGAAATTATCATGAACACACTAACCAAAGCATGGGGTAAGGTTTATAGTTTCTTCAACACTGTTGGGACTTTCAGTGTGACAATGTTTGGTGTCTATATTACTTTTAAAACTATTAAATTTGCTATTGATACGTTGGTACACGGTTACGCTATACATTCTGTCTATGGATGGAGTATATGGATAATCGGAGCCTTTTGGGACTCAATTACCAGCCTGTTATTACATTTACGCCCGAAGATACCTGAAGGAACGCAATCTGAAAGAGACGCAGAAACTCAAAACCTAACACGACCCACCGAGCATAATGAAGTCATTTATGACGTACCCAACAACTATCAGAATATCAATACCAACACACCTAATTAAATTTAAAATCGACACCTCTTTCTTTCAATTACATAATTCTGTTTAGGGGGGGAGGAAGAGAGAAGAAAACAGACGACCAAACAAGTAACATGGACGAAAACGGACTAATGACATGGGTCATTGCACTCACCATAGCCTTTCTACCTGGATCAGCTGCTACAAAACACAACATTAAGACCTTAAATCTCAATACTGGACTGTATTACGAGCTACTAAAGGAAATTCGATGGATAGAAACTGACTGGAAACTCACAACCATAATCAATATGGACGAATTCACAGAAACCAAACCTTCCATCGAAGAGCTAGGTATCGACCAACGTTGGACCCGCTGTAAAAAGGTCATCGATCCCGAGATTTGCAACTCTCACATAATAATTGAAGATTATAAGCAACTTAGCTCTGACATTGACTCTACTCACATAGAAGTACTCGAAACCGCTGGAATGTTGAACAGTCAAATAGGTGATATACAACCACCCCTACCTGCTGCTGAAGAATCTTTAATAAAATATTATATTAAAAAAATCGAAAATTTCAATTTTCAAAAGTCTAAAGATCCCGAAGGAATCTTGAACGAGACTCTCATCTTAGAGAATCACGTTCAGCTAATAAACACGAGATATTACAACAGCCTACAGAACACCAAGGCAGGTATACTCAGCTCCTTAGGTCTAGCAGCACGGTTAAAACAAATAGAGCCTCTCGAAGACCCAGTGCATAAGATTGTTACGAATAGCGAATACATAGAGGTGTTAAATTTTTGGAGTGTATTTACTCACTCAGTTTTCACAGACTACCTGGACAACTTGAAAGCCATAAAAGGGGACTACAAGCTACACAAGCCGGGTACCCTTTTACAAACATGTTTGAACCAAGGAAAATTCATACAGCTACGAAGGAAATGTTAAAACATCGTAATACCTTAACCCTTCCTACACAATCAGAAAGAGTTAACATAAAAGAACTTTCTACGATTTCCAAAACCAAAATACAGACTCTAGGTAACAGACTTATAATCACCTTGGAAATTCCAATTCTCGGATCCAAACCTTATTATGCATTTAAACTACACCCATATCCAGTACGACAGACTTTTGGTAACAATACAGACGGATCAGCCTTCATACAACCACGAACAGACCATTTGATAATCTTCGAAGATAAGAACTGGTACAACCTCGTTACTAATACAGACCTAGAATCCTGTTATAACTTGGAGAAGTTATACATTTGCACATCGAGATACCCACTCTACGAAGCAAGTATTGAACCACCTTGTGAGATGTCACTCTTCCTAAAGACAACATATCAACCATTCTACAATTGCGACATCAGGATAAGTAGAACTTACAATCCCTATTGGAAAGCACTGACCACTTCATCTGGATGGCTTTATTCATTACCTACCGAAGAACCTCTCCAAATTTCCTGTAAAGGACAACCGACGATTCATTCTAGACTTTCCGGAACCGGGATAATTAATTTATCTCCGGGTTGCGCAGTAAGAACAAATTACATTAAAATCACCGGACATTATGGTGTTGAAACGCCCCAAATATTTGACAGTTCTCCTAAGGTAAAATTAAACATTGGAAATCTTATACCTGAAGTCCAAACCTTTCTACCACTACAAAAGAATCTCAACAACCCAGGTAACAACGCTTACATTTCTGCTAACATAGGACAACTATCACATGACTATACACTCTCCAGTATCACGAGAGAGATACAAAATACTCAAAATTTGTCAACAACACGAGTTGACCATTCCTATATCTTATATGGACTATTTGCCGCCTTAGCCATCACAACTACTTACCTTTTCATCGCCATGTGTTTGTATGTCAAGAAGAGACTGTATACGAAATACACACCTATAGAAGGAGAAGAGCTACAAACAATCATACCTGAGACAACTTACTCGATACCAATCACCTTTAAACATTACAATCAACCTGACGAAGTGATTTACGATACCCCTAGATCGCAGAGAAAGAAAAGACACAACGAAATACCTATACAAGGGAAAGAACGGGTTACGACACCAACCCTCCATAGACCAACTACGCGCCAACCATTACCTACAAAATTATAACCAATAAAAAAAAAAAGAAAAAAAAAATAATAATAATAATAATAATAATAATAATAATAATAATAATAATAATAATAAAAATCACCTTAAGATAGTAAAACAAAAAGGAAAAGGGAAGGTATTATCTATATAATAATAAAAATTTTTGATTTCTGATTATAATTTATTTACTAAAACAAAAGGGAAGAAAAAAATGGGGTAAAATACAAATTAAGAATAATAATAATAATAATAACAAAAAAAAAAAAAAAAATATATATATATATATATATATATATATATATATATATATATATATATATATAAGTGAACATATATACATATTTTAAATAAATAAATCCCTCAATCATGAGAGAACTGAAGACCGTCTTCCTGCCGGTACCGCTCCACGAAAGACATCACCAGCTGGACCACCCTCGCCGGGGCCTCTGCCAAAATCTCCTGCAAATCCATCCTGTCCATGAGACAGAATTGCTGAAACAAGAATTTTTTTTTGGGGTTAAAATCAAGTTTTTTTTTTTATTTAAATAAATGTATATTGAGTAAAACTTACCAGGAGGAAGGAGATGTCCGTCCTTTGACCTTTATCCCGCCAGGGCAAAACGTGGTAGGCCCACTCGGTCTCTTCTGGAGCCAGGGGATGCAGCAACACCAGCACCGGGTCCAAGAAAGGCAAAGCCGTAAACGGGTCGTCACTCACCCACTCTAGCCGGATGAACTCTAGGCCAAGCAACTCGAGACCCTCGAGTTCAGTTGCAGCACGACGAAACTCATCCGTCGCCCGCTGCTCCTCAACCCTTAGGTCCATCACCGCCTGGCACCATGTCACCCCTGGTGGTGTAATTTGAGGGGGGCGCTGATCATCCATAATCCTCGCTGAGTTGCCACGATCCTTAGGATTCTCAGGAGACCGCGGGGAATCCAGGCCGAAGTCACGGGGAATACGATGGCCAGCCCAATCAACACAGAATTCATATCTCTCACTACATACGGAGGCTGTTCTCGACGAGGCTGTCTCGTCTCCACTGATGGAAACGCCGTCGTATTCAACCGCGTCCACCCAGTCCACCGTTGACCCCTGATACACTGACCTGAAGCCCGAGTCGTCAGAAGATTCGGAATCGACGAAGCCCACCTCATCATCGTCCTCCGACCCGGAAGACAGATCATCGCCGTCCGCAGCAACTGCCATCCCCTCACCACCATCAACATCCTCTTCTTCACCCTCACCACCATCAACATCCTCTTCTTCACCCTCACCACCATCAACATCCTCCTCTTCACTCGAATCTTCTTCACTTCCATCATTATCTTCATCTCCCTCACTACCCTCCTCGACCTCTTCCTCACTTCCTATCGCACCCTCGTTGACCTCCATCGGTAGTGGAGGAGTCTCAACACCTTCACCGCGCTCAACCTGGGGAGGTAGGGTCTCATCGACCACTGTCTCAGCATCCGACCAGTCCCGTTCACCATCATCAGGGCGAACCCTCTCCTCTTCGCCATCAGACACTAGATCTACTACCACTGGTACATCACCATCACCAAGAGCGAAGCGTTTCATATTTTTGAGCAAATTGGATAACTGTTCACCACAAAGATTTGGAGAGAACTGTGCGACCAGAAGAACTTCGACAATCCACCTAGACTTCATCTACCACCCCCCAATGAGGAAATGAAAAAAAAACGGGTAAAAACCCCACCAACAGGAAATTGTCAACGAATCCGAAGACGACGATGGAAATCCTAAGAAGGACAATTTGTTTTTTACATATAATTTTAGAAGTTATCTCTTTTGACCGTAAAATATTAATTTTAACCCTGGCGCATCGAGCAACACGGCTCTACCCAAGGACGGTAGCCCTTGCCGTATTGCTTGAACTCGTCAGGTATAAAAATCACTTACTTAGTTAGTACATACAACTATATGAAAAGGTATATGTGTGTATGTGTATATATATATATATATATATATATATATATATATATATATATATATATACATGTATATATGCGTAAATATACACTTTACTATTGATAATCACAAATGATAAACCTAACACTATTTTAAGCTTAAACTAAGGGAAAGGATCAGTTCAAGTAAGCAATAAAATACTATTAAATTGTAAAACTTTATTTGAGATTACACAAATTCAATCTAGTCTTACAATGGTTCCTTTCTCCAACCACCTACCCGAGGCCAAACGACACCCGTCAACCAACGTCAAGGGATCACCTGACGCAATTAGCGATGAAGGTGGTAATCCCGGATCACGTGGAAACAATAGATCCAACTCTGGACCGGAATATTGACGAAAATCATTTTCTAATTGGTCCAATCGTCTCTCTCTCACCCTTGAATACAATGGCGAAAGGTCGAAGGATGTTGCAGGGGCCGCCAGAGATAATATATATCTCGCCTCATCTTCGTTTAACTGCAGGAACCACTAGAAAAGAAAAATACATATTTTTCTTAAAAGGTACGAAAAGAATCTAAGTGCAACAAGTAAATATATTTTTCTTTAAAAGCTTACCTCGAGGAAGGTTAACGGTTTACCGTTAACTATCGGCCTGACATCCGGAGCAGCAAAAACGACCCACTCCACATCCTCGTAAGAAATCAGAGAGAAACAGTGGAAGATTGGATCCTCCACTGTCACCCACACGTCAAAATTTTCAATGACCCCAACATCGACTGGAGTGAAGCTCATCTTGAGGAATGGTTCGGATAACTCAAAAAAAACTGATGCTAATGGTATCACTGGTCGCCTTTTTATATACAGAATACCAAGATGGCGACTCAAAGAGACGAAACACCCCCACACCGAATGATCACCAATCAATATCAAGAATCACATTTTAGAAAGAATCACCTCATCGGATTGGCCTTTCCAGTCTCATCCCTTAGCCTATACAACTTTCAACCACTTGAGAGATCATTTACCATAGACCATAGAAAACCTTTTCCTATCTTTGATCTTCACTACTAACGACCTGCAAAGACACTCCTTGAACTGATCTTAATTTTAAGGATATATTTAAACTAACGTATAAATTATAAGTCCTCAGGGACGATGACTAGTTTTAGCTGGGGAGGTGTCACGGCTGATACGTTCAACTCGTATCCTTACAAGTCGTAAAAATATAAAAGAATTTTTTTTCTTTATATATATATATATATATATATATATATATATATATATATATATATATATATATATATATATAATTTTTCTCTCTTGAGAAGAATAAGTACATGAGAAACCTATTTTTCTCAAGAACTATGGCGACATAGTCAGAAACAGTGAGACACAGGCAGCGACACAAAACGATGCGTTCCGAATAGACCTTCAGTCCTTTTTTTTTTATATATATAATAATTAACAGAGTGAACATCAGTAGTGTAGATCGCATAACGGTTCACCCTATACGTGAGAACCCAAAAACCTCATGCACTTAGACCTTTTTTTTTTCATGACGCCGACTTACTGACGCCAGAAAGTCGTACCGGACAAAAATACCTATTTGAGCGTTGTTAACGCTTTACAATTAAGTCGTATTGTACTAATGGACCACGCGTATTTTATATCTTCTCTTTCTGGAAATTTCATCATTTTTTACTTAATGTACTTTTGAAATTTATGTATCCGTTCCCATTTAACTAATCTAAGCATAGAAGCGGTGATATTCTTTGATTTTTCATCTTAAAATTATAGACCACCCAACTCATGCGCACCTGCATGTGATTCTTGGAAATTAGAGAAAGCTAATAGAAACCTCCAAATTCATGGTTTCCTACACGGGCATGCTCAGCGACAGAGTGGCGCCAGCCTACTTAATAGTCAAAATCTGTTTCCCAGGGATCACACGTGTGCATGGGCCTAGAACTTTCGGGCGAGTCCGAGTCCTCTCGTATGGGAAACTGGTTACCACCACTTTTCATATGCGAGGATCATATAAAAAGACCATGGACTTTAGCTCATCAGTTCTTTTGGAAATCAAACTCTGAACCTTACCGAACTCCGGACACTTGACGGTGTTCGTGGCTAGAGGATTGATATCCCGATTGAGCATTCGGTCACGTGAGCCCAGATCATTGGATCGGTCCTTGATCGTCGTAAGCACTTGTATAATCGGTATATTATTTTCTACTAGCTTCAGAAGCATAATCAACGCGATATTAGCGTATAGCATCCGATCACGTGAGCCCAGATCGTACGATTGGTCCTTGATCGTTGTAAGTCGTGAACTAATATCAACCGTTTAGCACCGGTACAGCATTGATTATCTTCATCTTATTATAATCCATTTAATTTCATTCATTTTATTATTTTTATATTGAAATATACCACGAGAAACGTGGAGAATCAAAGAATATTTTACCGCGATTAATGAGAAGATTTTAAAGAATATTTTACCGCGAAAAGGCGAAGAATTTGAATAATATTTAGAAGTATATTTTTTCCGCGAAAAATACGCGAAGATTTTATAAATTTATATTACCGCGAAGACGCGAAGAATTTGAATACATTGAAATTATTTTACCGCGAAAAGCGCCAAGACCTTCATTTTAATTTAACCTACAGAGATTTAAAAAACGCATAACCATTGAAGCTTATACAACAAGGTAGACTAAATAAATAAATAATTCGATAAATTTAAAATCACATTAATTGACCGCGAGAACGCGTCGTGAATAAGTGTCCTGTGTAACTGCTGACAGTCTTGACACCTCACCAAAACCTGTTTAGGGTAAGTTTTTGAATATTGTAACCATTGTTTGGTATTTTTATTTTTATATACTCTGAAATAATTGTAACCCATATGCACGAAACATTTGCTTTTATATTTACTATTCTTAATATTGCCATTTGTAACCCCTTTTGTATTTTGAGAATATTGAGTCATTTAATAAATAAATACTCGTTAACATAAAACATTTGAAAAACATTATTTATCAGACAATTTTACTTTAACAACGAGATAATAGCTTCACGAGGCTTTTCGGCTACCCACCTTCCTTTATCCCTTATTTTACTACCTGTCTAGCCGCTCAGACCGATAGTTCACAGTAGGGGGTACACAATCTTACGTTTACCGCTCGACGTTTGATTGTGAAATTAGATCAGTCACATAATAAATTGGAAATCGTTTGGGTTTTATCAATATTGTCTTCAACAATATTGTGTGGGCGCGAATTAAATATAAAATAGAATAAACTGAGCATTTGGTCACGTGAGCCCAGGTCATAGGATCGGTCCTTGATCAATGTAAGTACCTTTTTATTCACTATACTTTATACGAATATCGTACCTACACCCATCACGATCTCCAATCGTGACAATATGTTTGCATGTAAGTGTGCGTTTCAATCAGGGGATGTCAATTTACAACTCTGACAAAAAAAACTGAATTAAGCTTACAATTTGATATAGGCTTGGAATAAACCTTTTGGACTTGAAATTTTATGTCGATAATATATATTAGCTTATATATTAACATTATAAGATGACTTATGTGGTTATAATATAATTTTCAATATATGGAGTTCATATAGCTTGAATATATGCCAACATATAATATTATATATCATGTTTGTATACCTTGAAAATATATAATGATATAATTAAAAACGGCAAAAAAATAGTTATTTTAATATATATGACTTTTTATATAAATAATTATATTGTAATATAAAATGTGTTATATTATTCAGTATAATTTTAGGATATAAGATTTTTTCATGCGGGGTTGTTTATTTAAGAATAGATGTATTTAAAGTAATTACAATTTGAGGATAGGAGAATCCCCTGGTCACCCCCACCGTTGAACTAACATCCCAATACTACAATAACAAGAAAAAAAAAACAACACAAGAGGAAAAAGGGGGACATCGGGTCGCCTAACAAAAAAATGCACTCACAACTCCAAATTAAGGATATTTATTTAACAATTCCTTACGACTAAATACATAGAGTAATTAAAATACAAGTATATAAATATACACGCATAATGTTATTCAGCTGTGCCTTTTGGCCCTGAAGATCGCTTTCTTTGGCTAAGGCCTAACAGCCGATACTCCTTCCGCAGCTCATCCAATCGAAGGGAAATCACAGCAGGAGCCTTGTTGAGGTCCAGCCACTCCAGGAAGTCAAAGTGCTGGAGCTCCATCAGATACTGAAACCAAGAAAAGGGAGAATGAATATATGTGGTTTACCTCTTTTGTAATGTCAGGAAAGGACGTGAAATGATTTCAAAAGAAGGGGTATAATAATTACAATAAATCCTTACCCGAAGAAGAGAGTCCCCTGGGGGAACCTTAGTCAATTCCCGCGTAGAAATGTTGTCCAGCCATCGGGTGACTACCTCAGTGTCCAATTTGACCGCGTGTATCAGAGGATCCAGGAGAAGGATTCGCTACATCGTAGCGGACGAAAGCGATCCATCGACGGCGACGGTGATCTCCAACTACTCCTGAGTTGGTTGAACCGGCTCGGGGACCTTGTCCGACGTACTTCACCATTCTTTGACGACGACATGGGAAATTTAACGAAGCAATAGCACTCACAATAGAAGTTGTAATTGCACTAACCACAGTTGAGAAAATGCGCCGCTTTATAAGAGCACCCGGCCCTTACAAAACTACCGAGGAAATCCCCACCCCCTTGACATCGCTAAGACAAAACCAGAAATCACCGAAGGAAGTTTTCCAACACCTGTTTCCCACCTGCAGCGATATCATGAACAGTATGGGTAGCCAGGTAATGATTCTTCACAATAATATCATAGACATACGCTAGATCAACTGTGCAAATATACATGCATGGTTTTCGTCGGTACAGGTGTGTCAATAACTCTCTCACTCTGACGGTCGAGGGGTTAAGCGGAAGGAAATTGTAATTCACCTGTTATTTCTCCACCTTCTCGTTACCCCATCTTGTGATATCTCATCCCACCTCCTCCAAATTTCTATCAAGTACAATTCCGGGGCCCACCTACTTCTCTCCTCCTTGTAAATTGTATCTCTCTTAAGTCTAAATGAACTATGTATCTATCTCCCTTATCAAGGGGCCAGGTTTTCCACCCACTCACAACCAAGTTGAGATATATTGATTCCCTTCAAAAATGGGACCACCCATGCCCCTGTTTCTGACTTAAAAAAAAGGAACTTAATGCCCCCAGTTGATCGAAATATTCTCCCAGTAATTATTCAGTTCGAGGGTATATAAAGACCCATCGGTTACCACGCGAGCAGTCGCCGTATTCCATATTTTCTTTTCTTCTTCTCAGAGTAATCTGCAACTTAAAAATTCTGAACAACGCTCCAGAAGTATAACTCGTTCGTCTACATAAATCAGTTAGACCAATTTTCAACCCATTAACCCGTCATTGGAGCCAATGTTTGTTCGATTTTCATGAACTTTCCCGGTCGATTCGGGAGTCATTAAATTACTAGGCAATTTCTTGAACAGTCTTATTTTTTTTATTTAACTTTTTTTTATTATCTTGAACCTCGGTTGTGCGGGACATCTAAGTCAGATTCGGTGACACATACTAAATTCTAACCTCGTTATTTCGGCCTGATTACCATCCGAAGGTTCGACTATCGACAATCTTTCATTCGAGAGTAGTTCTAAAATTAAATAAAGGTAAGGTGATTAGTGAACTTGCAAAAGAAGCAACCACACCAGCAGAACGTAGAACGCCTCAAATCTACTCGCCGCCACGCCGCAGCAGCGAAAACCGGGAGCATCCGAGTGTATTGTCCAGCCACCACTGATTATTGTGATCGTCATCAAATTGTACATCTTCAACCTAATTACCAATAAACCAGCAAAGTAGTAAGTCCTGACATTTTTATTACTAATCTTAAGAACATACACTCTCCTCCTATCCATATCCATGCTCGGCACCAAATAACGTGGTCCCCGTTACCCGAGTAAAGGACTTTGGTGTATTGACTCAAAATGAGGGACTGAATTCTATGTTGTGTCATTTCGGACGTAACATAATGATAATAATAATGATCATAATAATAATAATAATAATAATAATAATAATAATAATAATAATAATAATAATAATAATAATAATAATAATAATAATAATAATAATAATAATAATAATAATAATAATAATAATAATAATAATAATAATAATAATAATAATAATAATAATAATAATAATAATAATAATAATAATAATAATAATAATAATAATAATAATAATAATAATAATAATAATAATAATAATAATAATAATAATAATAATAATAATAA